>NC_048899.1:9696923-9719991 GCF_011077185.1 Oxyura jamaicensis | reverse complement strand
CCCCCCCCTGCCTCTCCCCCCCCCCCCCCCCCGCCCCCCGCCCCCCCCCCCCCCCCCCAGTAAAACGTTGGGTAAGCATAGGCATTCATAGCACTTGGAAATTCACACTCTTGTTTTCCATCACATGGCATTTTCCAAACATTCTCCAAGCTCCAACTGAGAAAGATACAGCTGTGTTTATAGAGTGCTACAGGTATCAAAGATAAAGTCATTCCACTGCAAAAATACTTGAGCCCCATCATTAACCAGTACATGTTAATCTTATCAGTGCTAACCTTCTTCAGAAATTTATATTCCTAAGATTAAAATCCTTTGTAGTTTGAAATATATCACTGCATAGAACATGCATGAGAGCAAGCCATCTCTCACACAGGTTATGTTAATCATTAGTATGTTTAGTCCTCTTCCCACATGTATGAGTTTGTAATTAACATAAACTGTGCCTTCCAACTTCCAAGATAAGATAAATTACCATAAAAGGAACTGCATTAATATTTCATTAACACAAGTTTGCATATCTTTATATGGAACCGTCAGGTATAAATCTGCAAGCCAGAGTAACCTCTTGATTATAATCACACTTGTTCTAAAGGTATTTGAGGGAACAATATCACATGTACTTGCACAGATAATCCCAAGTGCTTGGCAGTAGTCTCCTGACACTGCTGATAAAAGCCAGCATCAATGCCATCATTTCACAGATCACAACACCACCAGTGAGACCACAGCAATAAGGATCACTGTCAGCAGTGTGACTGCTACGCATCCCCACATGAGAGAAGACTAACAGGCACCATAGTATGGCCAGGAGCCACCACAGCCTCTGCAGTAGCCACCAGGTTTGCTCCCTCTCTCCAGCAGAGCACAATTCCCAGTTCATCACATACAACATGGACAGAAACATGAACTATGCTGATTCTACTAACTGGCATCTTGGCACAAACATGGGAACACCACAGGGTGAAAATGCATGCTGTGGTAGAGCCCCTGAACCGGAACAGCAGCAATAGAGGTCATTTTGGTCATTTTTTCGCTTCGTAAATCTTCAGTCTGATTTCCTCTCAGTTCTTCAAAGAATTTATGGGCTTACTAGAGTTTTCTTTTCCCCTCCGTTGTCCTCATTTGAGACCATCACCAATATACCACTCAATGAAGGCACGTTTACCGGGGTAAACTGAACAAAGAATAAGGAAGTACTGTGATGCTGCAAAGAGTGGTCACACAGAAAAGTTACATCAAGATAATATGGAGCATGCATTTCTTTAGAACTACACAGGCCAAATTTCTTATTACTTTGTTATTATTGACAGACAAGAGCCTCTGAGACTGTTTTCAAATTGTGCAACTGGTGTGTTCATTTTAAGAACAGATTGTTGTTTCCTGCTTATTCAGTTTACAGATCTTTTTCACTATCCAACCCACAGATTTGTAAGCCTCTAAGTTATATGAGAAGAAATATATACATTTTTAACTTCACCACATCTTAAAATAATACTGCGGTATCCTGAAAGCTAACACCTGACACCATGCTAATTATCTCCTTGTTTTACTGGTCTCTGAGGGGGAGGAAGGGACAGTGTTAGACGCAGTGTGTCTAACATATTTTCAGCAGTTTTACTGCCATGAGAAAGTTATGTATTACAGAGCTGGACAGCTGTGAAGTGATTTAAAAGGAAGGAAAAACCAAACAGGGGAAAAAGCATTTATCATTCCAAAAATGACATGAAATGGGTAAGGAACAAACTAATTAAGTCTTCCCAATGTTGAAATCCCAGAATATAGTAATATCTCTAGCAAGTTCACATTTACCCACAGGACAAATCCTGGCTCATATTCTGGAGGTTTTTAATGTTGGCATCCATTCAGGCCTTACATAATGAGAGATAACATACTTCAACTTTTCAACCCACAGTCAAATCTTTTATTTTTAATTCACATTACTATGAATATCCCAAAACTCTAACTCAGGGCTATAAAGAAGCATGAGCATTTGGCCAAGCAACCCTAAACATAAATAAATGACAAAAGAGGAAGGGTCTCTCTTTTTTCCTCCCCAAATGTGATTATTTACTGAAATAAAAGTGAATTAGCATACATTCAAATGTTAGGAAAATGAGATCTTAGAAGAACCTACTAAAAGCATTAAAAAAATATATCTCAAAACAAACAAAAGAAGTGCTAATGGCAACATTTGCTTCCTTTTTCTTCATTTCTCCGTCTGTCCTTTGGCAGTGTCTCCACAAAGAGATGGAGACAAACTGGAAGTATTTCATATCACTGCATATCTAGATAAATATTTTATTTGATGAAAGCACATACATCACACATGAATTGGCTGACATCACTGCAATCACTAATCACTAAGACACAGTGACCACTCCTCCTTCTTCAAATGAGAGCAGGAGCTCCAGTGGTACTTCCTAGCAACCTCTCCCATACCATCATGTGGGACCTGACCATGATGTTCTCAAAACGACATGTCCAAAAACCTGGTTTCCTACAGACACATCCTAGGCTTTTCAGCCTCTTATTCCCTAGTACTCGCCCTATCCTGTTCAACCAGACAAGTGACATCTGTGCAATGATGCATCTTCCATGGATGACCAGCGGGTGCAAGACATAAGTGCTCGCTGACCAGCTGGCTGATGCCTGGCAGAGGTGACTGGTAGACAAGATGTAGTTGCCCTTTCTCAGTGGGAACACTATTCAGTTGCAGGCTGTTGTTTTTTGTTTTTTTTTTTTTTTCCTACCCAGCTGTTGATTTACATGAAGTTTGTAGGAACTTAAATACATTTGAGACATCTTGCTCTGTGTTAAACTTCGCAGCCAATAGGCTCAAGAGTTACAGGGGACTTAAAGGAAAAAAAAAGAAGGATAGACACACAGAACAAGTGCATGCATTTCTTTGCCGCTCAGACCTGGCTACGTATATGCCACCAGAGCTCACCATGCATATCTAACTAGTTTTCAGTTTTTCCACTTGTGTACTTTTTTCCTTAACTACTCTCTCACAAACATTAGCCATCCTTACTAAATCCTGACCTATCACTTTTCCCTATCATGAAACCCCCTTCCTCGGTTTCTAAAGTATTTATCTTTCCAGTTCAGCCAAGCTTGTAGTAGCAACTAGATAGTAGAAACAGAAACATACCATTAATAGAAGCACAATGACTTACAATAATAATATACTTCAAATTTATTGAAGCATATATGTGTTTCAGGTAGTAGCAACTAGATAGTAGAAACAAATTAAAAATATACCATTGATAGAAGTCCAGTGATTTACTATAATAATATACTTCAAATTTATTGAAGTATTTATGCGTTTCAGGTAGAGGGAGGGACAAATACCTATTAATCATTGTTCAATCCACAAATTCACCTAATCGCATGTTTGTTATCCTGTCATGTTGACCACCCATATCAATGTGGTATTACCTGCAATAGACAGCAGTAACTCAGGAACAGCCTTGCAATCAGAAGCCAAGAGTTTCAGGGAGTAGCTGTCAGCATTTCAAGCTCTAAATCTTCCTCTGGGTGACAGTCTGCTAGTACAGGAAGCTTCTTTTGAGCCTCCATTCATCAAGGCACAGTTTACAAGTACAGTTAGAAATAAATACACTAGAGCTTAAGCCCATCATACAAGCCTACAGGAAAAGCAACTCCAGGTTCATGCCTATCACTCAGCAGGTGTTCCCGTAACATAAATGTTTCTAATATTCCCACTAGATGCAGTCAAACATAAATTTCCAGGATTGTATGAATATGAGAGATTCTCTAGAGCTGATATGCAAAAAGAGTGCTTGTGAAGCTTATCAGGCTTTCATCCACTGGCTGAGACATGTAACAGTAGCTCCTTTTGTTATTCAAATAAATAGCATAACGGAATGCAATTGCTAGATTATGTCTAACAGCCTGGACAATTACAATAAAAGGAAAAATGCAGTTTCATAAACAAAACAGTATGAAGATGTATCTGAGATGTCATAGCAATGGCAGACTTGTATGGTATTGTTTTTATAGGAATACCTGAGCAAGTCACTTCAAAAAGACTACAGAATATCCAGATGGCTGTTTTTAAATTACTAGGTCCACACTCCCTTCAAAATAGGTATGACTAATATCATTACTGTAGAAAAGATCATATTCTCTCACTTCACTTGAGTCAACTATTACTTCTCAAAAATCATGACCTAGGATTATGATAGGTCCTTGAAAACATCATCTCAGTCCTTGGCTGCCACCAAAAATCAGTTGAGTTATTAAGAATTGAAAGTAAACAATATTATACTACTGAATGAATCCATGCTTCGCCCAGACCTTTAATGCTACGTCCCCATGTCTGAGCACATGAAGTGTTCAAACAAGACAGCAAGGGTGATCAGAGGTATGGGTCAGCCAGGCAGGTTAGGATCCTTCAGCTTGGGAAAGTGATGGGTTCAAGAGAAGGTAGCAAAAAACATGGAAAGCAGGATGGAGAGGGTAGAAAATAATGCTCACAGTCTCTTCCGATATTGCAGATAAGGTCCAGCAAATGAAGCCATCAGGAACCAATTCAGAACAAACACGCAGAGCAGTTCCTCACACAAACTGTTGAAATCTGAGCCAAACAATGCCCTGGAGATGTTTGAGTGTGCTCAGGATGGTGTTGGGGAGCAAATGTATATGGAATGGAGCCTGCCAAGTACTGCTAGACAGACAACATATATCAAAGTCAGGAAATCCCCTGGGCTGAAAACAGTTGGAGGAGGAGGGAAGCTACTGGGAGAGAGCAGGAGAGGTATGAGGAGAAGGGAGTGATATCTACATTCATCCCCTTACCTGTGAGTTACAGCCACTCTTGGTCTAGAAAGGCTGCAATAGCTCTTATGGCTTCTCTATGCTCATGCTCACAAGCTGGCTTACAGCTCAGGAATACACTCCCTAATGATGTGTTGTAACTCAGGTCCAGACCCATTGCTTTCTCTGAAGTTGTTAGAAATTGCCATGCATAGAAAATGTTGCTCAAAAACAGTGTTACCAAGACCTATCCCCTAGCAGTGTTCTCAGTGCCCACAAAGAAGTGAGGCCACAGAGCAGAAAAAAAGTACCAAACAAATTACTGGAAGTCTTGGGGGGGTGGGGGGGAGATGTAACAACATTGTCACCATGACAGACCAGTGTGCTGTCAGCTAAAATGACTACCTGCTTCCAAAAGAAAAAAGTTATGGCAGTTTGACAAGCACACAAAGCTACCATCAGTGCTAACAAGCTGAGTGCTTGAAGGAAAGAGAGGCATAGAGAGCGAGCCCTTTCACCATTTCAGTTTTCAGAAAAACGTACCACCACCAGCTCACACTCAGACACCACCCACTAACCTATCAGGCCAGATTCACCACTCAAAGTCACAGCAGCTTTTCTGTAGTCTTGGAAAGATTGATCATTTTCTATGATAAAATTGTAGAAACTTTTTTTTTTAGGCAAAACCATGAAGCCACATTAAGAAAGTTGTCACTACCCTAAATGCAGTGCATAACTGTTCTATATATGATATACTTCCACTGCATCCATGATGCAAAGAAGTCACCAGACACAGCAGGCAAACTCAGAAAAAGCATAAGCCAACAAATCTGTGTTATAAACTCATAAATTGAAATTATTTAAGCCTTGACAACCTACAGAGTTCCTTGAGGGAAAGACGGAGAATGCCAGGTGCTGTCAGTACTTGCAGGGGAGGGTTTTCCGTGCCACCATATGGGCAAGGCCCACTTTTGCTCCACTTCATTCATCACTCCCTGCGTGATAGCTATCACAGCAGCTGTGATGTCTGTGCAATGTGCAGACCAGGGTGGGGTGGGGGTGGGGAACAACACCACAGTAAGCCATCAGAATGAAAACTTTACTGTCTTTAAAGGATGTATGTGACTTTCAAAAACTTGTCAGCTGTTCCACTCAGACTCCTCCTACAAATTACAATGCCTGCTATGCAGCTGACTTCTTTGGAACATACTATAAAATGTCACAATGAAATACTGCATACTCAGTAGAAGCAAATTACTGCTGTGTCTTACAGGAATAATTTCAGCTGATAAAGCATGATAGTGTTCTTAGGAAATAAGATTCTGAGTTTGAAATTAGAAGCCAGTTGTGACCATTGACTGTTGAATATAGGAGGTTATTTGACTCAAGACTGATAAGGAAGTTGTTTGTATGAAAACACAATACAGCAGGATGTTGGATTTCAGATTCTGCTGCAGATAAAGTGCAAATTTGAACTGGCTATGAAGGGAAAGAAAAAAAAAAAAAAAAAAAAAACTTTTTTTTTTCTTTTTTTTTTTAAAATCCCCAAAAAAAAAAAAAAAAGTGTTTTTTTTTTTTATCCCTAAAGCGCTTCCAACTGTACACTACCTGCAAAATAAGCACTTGCATTTCCCCTTACCAGTATCATTTCATCTTGTTGGGCTGCACTATGAGCACCAGCCTTTATGAACTTGCTGCAGTCACATGCCATTTCATAGCCCCCCAAGACATTGCACTACTTCTGTGCACACTCACAGGATGTTAGAGGACAACTTGTCCATTTGGTCTCGCAAACATAGGAAGATATAGTCCAAACCTGCAAAATCCATTTCCTGGCACCAGTCTACAGCTGCATGGTATAAGCTGCTACGTGTCAGGGAAATCAGTCACCCTAATTACCAGAACAGAGCATTGATGCTTTTTATGTAGCTACTATTTCTTTTCCTTGCTTCTGCACAAGCAGCTATGGTGTAAGCTCAAATGTTAGTCTGAGACCACAGAAGACAAGAGACATAGCTTGTGTTCAGAGCAACTGAAAAAGTATACAGAAACAAGCCAATCCTTGTGGGAACACACTGCAAACACACACACACACACACAGTGAAAAACACTATACCCAAAACTTCTGAATACATTTTCATGAGGCTCCACAAAGGACTTCGCCCATGTACACTAACAACATTTGGAAGAGGAGTTCTGAGCCATTCTGATAACGGCTCAGCACCCTGTGACAACCAACAGCCCTTACTGTCGGAAATCTGTTAGCCACCTGTCTGGATATCATTAAAGTTTAGGGCTAACACAGAGGCCATTAGCACTGTTTTCACCACCTGTCAACACTGGAAGCATTCCTGAGTTAACTGCAACATTCAAATAGAGGATTGCATACCCTATGGATGGTAATAACAGGATCTGTACACCACTCCTAGCCCTGCTGTTTCAAGTAGGTCACGACTTACAAGCAAGTTAAATCACCTCATGCCAGTCTCCCCGCCGCATTTCACTATAAGAGGAGGTTGCTGGAGAGATTCCACAAAAGTGGCTTAAAACAATTATTCCAGACCCCTCAAGTATTCTCCTCAGTTATGCCTGACATCTACAGCGACATTTTACCTACTGAAAACTGGGAATCTGAATCTTCCTCTTGCTCCACTCATAGACTTTTAAATCTGTCTAATGGACTTCTGTTACTGGCAGTCATATAAGCTGCTCCCACTGATATTTCATGCTACCTTCTGCTGAATCATATATTTTCTTGATGGGGGTCTGACTTTGCTTATGGGCAATTTCTTCTATGCAAGCAAGCACAACCACAGACCAATGCTAGCACTGCTTTTCCTTTATTCATATTTAAAATAAACAAGTTTATAAACAAAGATCCAAAAATTCACATGGACTTAAATAAACAAGTTTATAAACAAAGATCCAAAAATTCACATGGACTTAAAACCTACAAGTTGACCCAAAGTCTGAACATTCTTACATCTCAATTCTCCTGTAAGAAGAGAACTTTCCAGGCTCAGAAAAGGGAGAGAGACAGCAGCAGCGAGGCTGCTACCACTGCCACCCCTGAGGCACAGAGGCTTGGGCACCCAGCCTGCTGCAGGCAGAGCTCTGCAGACATGGCCTCCTCTGGCACCTGCTGCCTCCAGCTGGAGGCTGGTGAAGAAAAGTTGCAGACGTGTAATGGTTTCTGAACTCTGCTGCAGCAGTAGTACCTAGCTGGAAACAGGATCTACGTTCAGGATCTTGGGCAGGTACAAGACACCTCTTTGTAACGTGTTCATGCTGTAGAAATCATACCATGACATTCATGAATTCAAAGTTATTACCATCTTTAATGACGTAACTTTAGCATAATAGTGGAAAAGAATGGGTGGTTTAAGTCAACAGATAAACGTAGCCTTTTAACTATGAATAAGTTTCATGGTCTGTTTTAGGCAGAGTAACACCGGAACACACAAGCTACTTTCATTATGGAAGCATAGTATAAAAGTCAGTACAGGACAGCTTACTTTCAATTATGTATTAAACCAACAACATTAAAACATGCCAGTATGTATTATAAGGAGGAGAGAAGTCAATAATATTTCACTGTATCCAGGTAATCGTTTCAAATCCATATACCAACAAGGGCTGATTGTATTGCATAATACAAAGTGACAATAAAAGTTGTTTCTTGTTCATACTTCTATAGCATGCTAAAAAGTAAAACCAGAGAATAATCACCTATGTTCACTTAGGTTTATTACAACTAATAAAGTGACTCATCAACAAGAGTTGATCAGACTGCAGTTAGGACACACCCAAAGAAAAGCTGTGGGCACAGCCTCACAGGACTCTTTGCATACTCATTAGGCTGTAAGTCTCTAATTAAGCTACTGGAACAGTGTTACCTCTGTAAATACTGAATACTCAAATAATAAATGAAGAAGCAGTATTATTTTTACCCTTTATGTCAAGCATGTGGCTGATGCCTCTGCCACTCTCTCCATCCAAAATACTGGACACAAGTTACACAGGGAAATTTAACTCTGGTATTTCCTGAACTTCATCCTTCATTCTACATTTAACATATGTTCTGTTAACTTCTTCAGGCATTATTTCCTAATACAAAAATAATAATAATAATAATAATAACAACAAAAGTTCTTAATTCTAATACACAGAACTGATTTGAACCATATTCAGAAAAAAAAATTTCCTAAAATTTACAGACATATTCTCACTCTCAAGCATATATCAAACAGAAAATATCAGTCCAAAACACTAAAAATCTGGCAAAGTTAAAAGCACCTGAAGTTATCCTTTACAGAGAAGTGCCAGACAACCTTCATCTCAAGCAATACAATCAGCTCTGTCTCCAATTAACACTCAAGCAAATCCATTGCATAAAGCACACCTGTATTTTATACATTTTGAGGACTAATACTGAAGTTCTCATGCTTCACCTCTGAAAAGGTGAACAAAAATAAATGCCCAAAATCAAAGCACATGAAGTAGTAAATAGTGGTAAACATGTGCCTCTGTCATATTTGTTGTTAGGATCAGCACATCTGCAAAATTCTTCAGATATCTAAAGTTCCCTTAATCTTGGCCAGAAAGATAGGCCATATATATATATGGCCAGAAAGACAGGCCATTTATATACATATATATAACTTTATATATTTAATTGTTATGAAATCATGCCCTACGATAATCTGTACCCATTACAAAATATGAACCTGCAGACAAAAACTGTACCTAGTTCACATTTCACAAAAGGTCATCTGCCCACGGTCATTTTTCACAAATAGCTTTCGTCACATCTTTCATTCTTGAAATAATGACTTTACCTCGGGCTACATGCTAGACATCACTGCAAAGAGACAAAAATTCTCTCTGAGCCAGTGGGGAAAGAAAAAGACAAGCCATTATCAATCTTCCAAACACGCTGAGGTTAGTTAAGTGCTAATTAAAATATTTTAAGAGTTGAGTCAGCTTAATCTTAAGAAACTGTCCAAAATACAGGTAGCTTTCCCAAACTAAACTCTCTCATTTCTTTTCCTCTTCACCTATTACATTCAAGCTGAATATGGAGCTTTAGAGAGTCTTATTCATATCCCAAGGTTGCAGCTCTGCACACAGTATTCTGATGCAATAACATAGCTAGTACCAAGGTGGCTAGTATTAACTTGTCACAAAGGGAAGACTAAAGCACCCTGAGGCTCCATAAAAGCAACCAAGCCCTCCTAGTCATACAATACATTGAACCAATAGCAAAATGTTGGTTTTCTGAAACATTAATTTGCAAAAAAAGCAAAGCAATTCAGACATGGATTCACAATCTCAGTAACTGATGGAATGACACTACAAGAATGAGAGGAGGAACATGTTCTTACAGTGCACCACGCCCAAAGAACATTTCTTTCGCAGAACAGCCTCCACCAAGCCTAGGAAACTGTCTGGTAATGACACCCATGAGTCAGGTGCTTGTTAAAGGCATCGTGAGTCACTCCTGGACTCTGGATCCCCTTCAGTATGCACACACAGTACAGGAAAAGCATTGTTATGCCATGAGTAAAGTAAGCATCTTCAGCATGCAGTGTGTCTTAGTTTTATTTTTAAAGAAGACATAAATGAAAAGTAAGAAAAAGAGAAGCAAGCAAGGAAAATTTGCAAACAAGCTCAGCAATTCTGAATCCTCCTTCTCAAAATAGTGCAAGTATTGTGACATCTCATTAAAAACAAAGCAGTTACTCTTCGTGCTGGCTAGATAATCACTGAATATCACTGTGGTGGCCCGGTGACCCCAGCCTCCAGCCAAGCAGCGCTACTTCATTAGTCTCTAGAAGGCACACTGAAATATTTTCCATTTCTATAGGATTCATTCAAATATGACAGCACAACATCCTGGCCACCTGAAGGTAAAAGAAATATAAACTAATATCCTATTAATTAACCATACTATTAAAGTACAAATCTCCAAGCCCTTTGTCAAACACTCACAAATTTGAAAATAATCACATCCATAGAATTGATTCACCATTTTCATATATTATGCCCTTTCATAAAGTCCATATT
This sequence comes from Oxyura jamaicensis, assembly GCF_011077185.1. Lineage (NCBI taxonomy): Eukaryota > Metazoa > Chordata > Aves > Anseriformes > Anatidae > Oxyura > Oxyura jamaicensis. The sequence continues at coordinate 9,709,146 of NC_048899.1, read as the reverse complement.
GTATCCTTTCTGAAGGCTCACGTTATCATATAGTTGTCATATAAAATAGTAATATATTATAGCTTTGCTAACCAGCAGGGAACTACCTATTCTCCAGGTTTTGGGTAATACAAATGCAGCAAACAGAACATTATCCTCAGCAACATATCAAGCTTCCGTTTACCTCAGAGGATACTCAAACTATCCTGAATTTCTAATGTGCCCATACTGCATGACAGCTTCTCACCTTTCACTGCTCCCTTATGCACACTGCTTTAGCCCACGTGCCTAACTGCAGGACAAGATGGAGCCCTGACACACAGACCAAAGCACAGAAGCTGTGGACAGACTTCCTGAACATGCCACTGGTAGAAACCATAAAGGAAAAGCACAACTCTTACTCACATCAGTGCCAAACTGCAACCCAAACCAGCAAGGACCTGGTTTCTAGACTGTTTTCTCCCTTACAACAAGGAAGTCAGTTTTGTGTGAATATCCTCAACAGTCTCCTCAGGAACCACCCCAGGTGATACAGGGCTTGGAGGTGTTATCACAGCAGGTAGGAATCAGTTGTGTTTGGATGGGTGTGACAGCAGGCTACTGCTGCACAGGCTGTAGCTGCACCTGGCCACCTCCCTGCAGGGCAGCAGCAAGACATGATGTGGGACAAGAGCTCCTGAAGAAGACAGGAACTGGCGGGTGCAGTGCTGCTATTCTCAGAAGACTGAAAAGGTTTTTATTTAAAAAAAAAAAAAAAAAAAAAAAAAAAAAAAAAAAGAAGAAGTCTGACTCAGAAACTAAATAAAACCAAAGGGAAGTTTGACTGTAAGTTAAGTGCAAATGGGAAGAAAAAGTAGTTTAAGGAAAGGATTCCTTAAACCAGTCTTGCCACTCTAAAGCTAAGTTTGGCAGTTGTGCTGCAACAACCATTTTGAGTTTGATAATGTTCTTTTCCTCCCTGTAGAATTATTTCTAAAGCTACATATTAATGCCGGATTCTGTTACGCCAAGGGTATCAGATTTTCTTACTGAATGCCTGCTCCTCCTTCAAGCCATTTACACTTAGAGCTACCATCCCAGGAGACAGCAGCAGTTGTCCCTCTCCTCTGTAAAGCTTGCCAAATGACTTTCCCTTTCCTAGAGAAGATGCAACTGGCCCTTCCTAACTAATAGCTTCACTGACTAATTAAGGATGGGCTTCCTCCCATTTTTGTCAAGGTACAGCCCAGGGCCAGTCAAGTGTTCTGCATTCTATTGGAGAGTAGGCATTGCTTGAGGTTGCCTTCTGAGAAAACCATCTGCTTAGCAAGTTTTGTGCCACTTTCTTCAAGTAAATGATATAATTGAGACTTTCTCTCAGAATATGACCACCGCTTCCTTCTCTGGACCACAAAAGAAGTTCAAGTACAAATGTCGCTTAAGCTCAAATTTAAACAAACAAACAAACAAAAAATAATAAAAAAAAATCTCTTATTAAATAAGGGTGCTCTTCTGGAACTGTGATTGGGAGCTCATGGTACAAAAGCTAAGCTTGCTGTTCTGTTTTTTTCAGGAGTAAAAGCATTTTACTGTATTTGAAACATTTTTGTAAATATAGTGCAAAGTATGTGGGAAAAGCCATGTTACCATACAAGTGGGTACCTAAAGCAATATTCTGTTTCCATGAGTTTTATTAATGATGGGATTTCAATGGTTAGGATGTAGGTACTGTGAGTCCTTAACAGTCTTCACCCTAACGGGACAAACTATGATTCTCCCAGTGGTCTGTAACTGTGAAACAGAACTAGTAACAGCTGGTATTCTTATGGCTGAGAAAATGTAAGGCATCAGTAGTGCAGGGTATATCCTACACACAGGATGTGGTATCATCCCCAAATGCTTATGGCTTACCAATAAATAGCTGCTCCATGACTACTTTGTGTCAGCTGTCCCTTGACCCTGCATTTCTTGCATACAGAGGAATTTCTGGAGCAAAGTCAAACTGATGGTATGCTCTGACAGTTACCTACTATTGCTATATTGTGCACAGAAAGCCAATTTTTGGATGGCATAAGGAGCTGAGGACTATCTTTCATCAGTCCCTGCCATCACTGCCTGCAGCATCAGGAGTAACACTTGTCTCTCCTTTCAAAGATGACCAAGGGACATGATGGCAGTCTGTACAAGAAAAACCATGTAGGAAATGACCATTTGGTCTCTTAAATGATTGTTTCACTCACTACTACCAATTCTGATGAGGTGGCAGACTTTAAACAAACAAAAATGCTTTTTCATGTAAAGAGTATCTACATTTGTAAGCTTTTAAGTTTCCATGGTATCCTGTGTCAACAGTATAAATGGTTTCAAAAAGTGATTAGACATTCTTGGAGAGCAAGTTGATCAGTGGCTAGTAAAACTTATTAGTCCATATGCCACATTTTGCCCTGGGATCCCTTTCAGCTGCCTGTTGCTTCAGGCTGGAGAACACAAAAGGGGCAATCTGTAGTTTTCTTGTTTTGTTTTTACACTCCCTCCTAGAGCTCTGACACTGGTTGTTGCTGCAGGAAGTACCCATATAAGCCTTTTCACCCTGTGGCCATTCCCGTATTAGTGTTCAGCTTTCCTTTCAGTACCCACAAAAACTTACAGCTGTTCCTGCCATGTGCTGGTAAAAGCACAGCACCTGCACTTTCCAACCACAAAACACTTCACCAGAAACTGCACTGGCTGCTTGAGCCATGGGTCAGCTGGGAATGATGAACCAGACTTCAGCCCAAGTGGTGAGATGGAACTGACTGCTGGTGGCCTGGGCACGCCACATCAGCTGGGGCCTCAAGGCAGGGCACCACACTACAGCACTCACAAGTGGCACCAGGCCACACGTTATAAACATCCAAGACAAAACTAATCAGGGAAAAAAAGATCCCAAGATAGCATGTGTGGAAAGAGCTCTATAAAGCAGGGTCACACTTACAGAGAGCAGACACAAGCGAGAGGACATAGAGAAAAAAAAAAGAGATGATGCCAATAAACATCAGTCTGGTGCTCTTCACAATACTGAACTGACCAAATAATGGAAACTGTATCACATACAGAAGGCCAGGAATTAAAGCTGAGCTGCCCTGGGAAATGAGAATGAATGATGGCTTCCTTCAAGCTCGTTCCCATCGCTTTCCTCCAGTCATTATGCTTAACATTGTCTTCTAGATGGAATCAGATGTAACTGGCTGCAGAAGTCCATCTGTAGCGTTGCATAAGCTGTTTTTACATGACCTCAGGCTCAAATGGTTTCTTGTTCCCCCCATGAAGCCAAACGCTCTCAGTTGTGCTACAGACCAGGACAATATTCTGACTGATGCCAGACTGGAGTGCTCCCAGTCTGAATATACAAATGGCCAAGCATAAGAAAAAGGAAGCATACACCACATTAACTTTGAGATTTGAAGCACAGAAAAAGGAATTGCCTTTGTTCAGATTATACTAAATAGTTGTCTAACTCAGACACAAAACGGGCAATTACGGTTCATCTACACAGATCCCACTATGGCCACAGAACCAGACTTCTTAGATGATGGAGGTACCTGCCAGTACTCGCGGCGGTTCAGTGGCATGAATCCTATGGTATCTCAACTGAATGTAGCTATGTTATACATTGTGCACTCTTTAGTTATTTAAAATAAAATAAAATAAAAATAAAAATAAAAAACAACAACACAGATATTTAAAATAATTATAAATCAAAGGTCTTTCAGTTACGATTCAGAATCTGGATACTGAAAAACACAATTCATGTAACACTGAAAGTCCAATATGCATGTGTTAGAAGCTTTCATTTTTAAGCAAGTGCAGGTAAATAAGAATCCATTACCTTAAATGGATTGTTAAATATCATTGTAAATTGGTTTGACTAAGTTCATACCACAGAGAGATTTAGGAAGTATTTTTCTTCCTCTTTCCAAACCACTCTCTCCAAGAATACGCAAACACAAAAGCCAGCTCTTACCCAGCTGGTGGTCTATTGCTATTATTCCTACACCAGTTTCCACCTTAAGCCTGTGCAGCAGTTTTCTTTTGGTCTCAAACCCTGTTTTGTCACTGGTCAGCAATACTGTTCTTTTAATGATTAACTGAACGAATTAGCAAGAGAGTCACTGCTGAAAGCTGTGGAACAAGTCACTACAAGTCACACAAAGGCTGTATTTTAAACTATGAGAGCAAATAGTTACTCACCGTTTACATGAATACTGTTTGAGATAAGAATGCACATAGTCCTTTTCCTTAAAAAAATAATCAAAAAGCTTTAATCAGCTTTACCACTTAAAAATCAGTCTTCCACGGAAGAGGCAGCAAGAGATTAAAGCATACTTTAAAACCCACATAACAACTCTGAGGACAATAATCTGCTAATATACACTTTGGCATCTTAAGGGCAGCTTATTGCTACCATGGACATAGGTCCTAAATGAGACCAGACTACACCAGAATAAGATGTACCAAACAGCTATTGAAAACATAGTAAAAATAGATGGCTATTTAATATGAATACTCTGATAGACTTCTGCAAAAGAAAAAAAAAAAAATGTCTACATGGGCAGTGCAGCTTTGCAAGTCTGTTAAAGTAACTGTATTCATCACTAGTTATTTACTGACACCTCCATGTGCCTGTCTAACACCAAACACAATGGGACTATAGTCCTTAATTGATTCCTAGGTGTCAGGATAATACTTATAATACTTTTTTTTTTTTTTTTTTTTTTTTTTTTAATAAATGCTTGGAAAGAGAAGCAGATTTTTCTTGATAGAGATTTTGTATTTCTGTCTTCAAAACACACAAAATAAACCCTTTCTGGAAATACCTGAATTTCCCCTGCCAGTCACTCACAGACAACACGGTAGTTCTCTGAGCCTCATTTGAGCTGCAGCTGCCATACTGCTGTGTTTCACTCCATTCTGCTCATTCTATTTCTCTAATCCAGTTTAACAACAGAGTGTGGGTAAAAACTCTAAACTCTAGACAGGGCAAGATAGCCTTGTTCAGACAGCTATTGGTCTTACATGTGTGGAGGTGGTACATTTCTGTGCCACTAGCTTGCAGGCTGTTCTGTCTGGGATATGATGAAGACATTGCTCAGCTGAAGAGCAATTTCCCTTCCTACATTTAAGCATGTCCAACTTACACATCTTGTCTTTCCTTTCATGTTGGTGCAGGGCTGGAAATTAATGTTCAAACCAGAACTCCATCACTCATTTGAGCTCCAGACACACCTCAGGTGGCCTTCCACAGATAGGTCGGACACTTCAACATTCCTCCAGCACCTACCACTTAGCAGCCACCTCCTGACTTCATGCGCAGATGTGGTCAGGTGCTTCCCAGCCTCTCTGGGCTCCAGCCGTGCTGCTGGGAGTACACAGCCCTGCAGCCACACGCAGCCCCAGTGAGACATTTCAGCAGCCAAAGACACTAAATGCTAATTTAATACCCTTTTCTCTCCTCCTCATGAGTAGTGCCAAGATGGGTCATTTTCTCTCCTTGCCAGTTCTCATGCTGCTGGAGCAAAAACGTGGCAGCCTCTCTCTGGCCTGATGATCATTGCCGCATTCCCAGCTCTACCATTTGGTATGCTTCACACACCATCCTCAGATCTGGCAACAGTCCTGAGTACAAGACAATTTATACCTTCATTATAATGGCTGTTGTGTCTTTTGCTACTCTGGAATACACTACATGCAGCTGAAACAGAAGTCAAGCAAGCCACTGCCTGCCATCATCTTGTAAAAAGAACAAAAACAGGGGCAAGAAAGAGATCAACTAAATTGTTACATAGAAGGTTTTGTTTCCAGGCTTTCCAGAGGCCATGGCAGTCTCCTTACTGTTAAGTACTTCTTTTCTGCATGCCACTGGAAGCAACCTAGGTGTGGGTACAAATATCATGGACTCAAGAGATGCAGCAGCTCAGTTACAGGAGAAATGTTTCTGTGTATTAAAATGTTTTCTGTCTTTCTAAAGAGCCTTTACATGCCTTAACAAAAGAAAAATCCATTCAGTTTGTCATTCTAAAGCCACTGGTGCAAAGTGCATAAAGAGTGAGATTTAGCCTTGTGCTGAGATCCTCAAAAAAAACCTTACAGCTGAAACCTGCATTCCCTAATCACAGGAAAACAAAACAAAACAAAACAAAACAAAACAAAACAAAACAAAAAAAAAAAAAAAAAGCCAATTCTCCCTTGATCCCTGCCTCCTCCTGAAAAATTTTGTAACACATTTCTCAAAGCTAAGTCCTGCGCCTGGGGCCACTTAATTGCCTCACTGTTTCTGTTTCTTGGACACACCTTATGGTTTGCGTAAGGCCACATGTGCCAACTGCACAGAAAAATGCAGTCCTTAAGGGCAGCTATTCTTTTCACCACGTTAAGCCACACTAGTGAAGGCACAGCTAAAACCAGCAGGAGGGAGAGCAGTAGGGTCCACAGCACCATCTCTCTCAGCCAGAGCACCAGCCTCTGCCCAGCTAAAGCAACCATGAAGCTGAGGTGTGAATGTGCAAGGGCAAACCGTCCAAGACAGGAACATATGACAGCCGGATTGTCTAGCATCCTCCCATGATCTGACTTCCTTTAGGGATTTATTAAAGCTCTCCCAGCATGCCCTGGAGCCAGTAGCATAGCCCGGGGCATGGGCCAAGGGTGAGTGGCAGCAGTGCTGAGAGAGTTGCTGGTCACCCATGTTACTCGCTGTGGACACCCATGCCCAGGGTCCACCTGCCTTCCACTGCCTCACTCCACCCCATGCAGGAATGCCCCTGGTTCATTCCTGATTCAAACGATCAGGACACATTGAGGGTTGCTTGGCCAGGTTTGCCCTTTGTAACACAACAGCAGTACTGATTTCTGCAGGATCCCAGCCAGTTCTGAGCTATGGGGAAGTGCCTTTACCACTAAGCAGTGGAAAATAAAAAAGGAAGAGAAACGCCACTCCACTGCTTCCATCCCTGCGACTCCCCACCCACACAGCAGACTAGCTGGGCTCAGTAACACAAATTCCTCAGTTGTAAGAGCAACAGGCATGTTTCTTCCTGCAGAGGGAACATTTTGCCCCCTCTTGGCTGTCAGTGTCCCAATTACTTGTTCTGAATGGTACAGACAAGGTGTACTGCGTGCAGTTTTTATATATCGAGCTCCAAAGAGGACTCTGTACAGTACAAATGACTTTTAACAGTGTGAAAATGCAAAACCATTTGTGACCAGTAAACAGATCAGATCACTACCATTTTGGGCTGCATGTGCTTCCCCTGTTCCTGAACAAAACTGGCAATCACTGCAGCAGAGCAGCCAGCTCCTGCAAGAAGTTTGATCCTCTGGGCTGGCCATTCCTTTCTGCAAACCCACACAGACCAAACCCCGTGTAGCCAAGGATAAGCGATAAGCAGCTGTACAGAGATACTGCAGTGAGACAAGCCTAATTCATGGGGCCACCGGTTCTTTATGAAATAACCTCAACCTTTTAATGCCATGCTGTCAGGCATTGTTATGTGCCACTTAAGTTGCAGTGCTTAAATAACAACTAGACATTAAACAAATAGTTTCAGTTTTCAGACAGAACACAGCAAAATACAGGATGTAAAATTGAAAGCAGCAAGTTACTGATCCAGCTCTTCAAATCCCAAAGGAGGGCTGCTATTAATTGGAATAGATTCCCAATTACCAAACTCTATTAGAAGTCTATTAGAGGTCTACTGCTATCAGGGCTGTCAGAGACAACAGGCTCTAGGGTAGGGTATCTGCAATATTCCAGAAAGATTTTCAGTCATTTCCTGATAGATACTCTCTGCCTGCTGACCGTACAGGAAGATATCCAATCTTAACAGGAAGCCTAGCCATGTTGTCACGCTCCTTTTTTAATAATGGAAAAGCACATCATTTCTAATTAGATAAGTCTTTGGCAGTGATCTCAAAGGAAAAAAAAAAAAAAGGAAAAAAAGTTTGTTTTTGTTTTTGTTTTTGTTTAATGGCAACATTTTAAACAGTGTCCTCTCATTACAATGTGACTATTCTATTTAACATTCCTATTTTTATTAATGTATTAATGTTTACATTAGTGTCAGGATTCCTTGCAACTATAGTTTATTATACATTTTGTCTGTTTGGTTTGCTAATTAAGTTATTAAGTGTCAGATAATGACCAAGGAAGATGATCTAATGGTTCCCTTTGCTTTTTATCTAAAAAAAAATGGGAAAAAAAGATGTAAGGTCACTGAACCGTCTGAAACTCATTTTGTAACACAGCCCTTCCAGCTTCTGAGACCTTCAAAAGATTTCAGTCTTTTGCTCCACCTTTGTTTATAGCATAGGTATCCCAAGACTACGTAACCCCATGCAAGTCCAGGCACTGATATGTGGGACAAGACAGAGCCTGCCAGCAGTTAATCCAGAGAGGCAAGAGTGAGCTTGAACGAGTCTGTCCCGGAGTCAGCCCCAGCGCGCTCCCAAACTCTGCCAGTGCTGTGCACACCATTTCTATCCCCATGATTCAGTGCTTCCCAACTGCCCCTGGGAGGCTCTCTGCACAACACAGCGGGGGTAGGGGCATCTAAACTACATACAGATGAGAAGGAGGGTGGGCAACAAATCTTTTCAGAGCACCGCGCCACCTTAGTGAGCAAGGGTGAAGGCTTCATCTAGCACAGTCACAGCTCACCCTGGGGAGGCAGTACCAAGGGGGCATCAGCATTGCATCCAGAGATGGTAGGCACCAGCACAGCTAAATGGTAAACAAAGGCAAATAACTACTTTTGTAACAAGAAAAAAAAAATGTAAATAGTAAATAGTTTGAAAACTGTGCTTTTTGGGTACCATTAGATTACTAGACCCACGGTCCAGATTCTTCAGTGCTGCTGGCATATAATAAAAGCAAAGCTAAGACAAGTCAGGCATTTCCGTATAACTAGGAAGGAGATGACATGTTAGCAAATATATAATAGCACAGCCATGGGTATGTGTTCCCTGGCTGGCACCACTTCACTAACCAGGACAACCCCAAAGACACTGGGTAAGCTGTGTTATTGCCAACCTATACATTGTGCTTCCAAATGCACAGTGATGCTCCTAAATGGTGAGTGATACCACAAACGGCCAATAATTCAGCCCATAAAATCAACAGGAAAATGAGTCACACATGACAATCACAAGAAAACACTAAAGACACTATATTACTCATCCAAATACCAAGGGAAAAAGGAATTGTTTCCCCAAAATTAAATAGGGGAACTCTTTTTAAGGAGTACATCCAGCATCTCCTGGCCTGACACAGAGAACATACTTCTCCCAGATATAAGAGTAATTTCAAGTGAGTCAAGTCTCCCATTAATTCCTTGTGCCTGGTATTTTTCCAGGCAGAACAATACTGGGAGTTGCAGCAAAGGTGTCCAAGTTTCATTACACTTGTAACAGATCAACCATGTGTACCTTGATTTTTTTTACTCCCATGTTGCTGCTTCTCCCCAGAGGTTTGCTCTCCAACAACTCTGACTTGAAAAACCATCCCCTCCTCTCTGCCTAATGTGTTGCAGGGGGGCTCAGATTATCCCTCCCTTATCTGGTCTTGAGGTGCATCTTCCCTCCTCAAAAAAGAAAAAAGAAAAAAGAAAAAAAGAAAAAAGAAAAAAGAAAAAAAAAAAAAAGCTCTGTTTAAGCAGAAACAATCAGGCCTTATTCACTTGATAAAGGCTGTTTTGATGAATATACATTTCACAATGCAGACTGTTGCATTCTTGCAACATAAGCTGCTTCTCTGAGTCTTCTATGCTTTATCCATATGTGGGATGCTTAGTACAATGGCATCATTGTATTCCCACAACTTTGGGCTTGTGTTGGAAAAAAATGAAGAGAGCTTCCAGAATTGCAGAGAGATCAAAGGTTGAAGCCAGGCACTAATGACCTAATAGGCAGAGGTCTAAAAGTCAGCAAACCCCCTAACCCTGGAGGAGAGCTCTTAGTATGCTTGCTGGTTTTGGATTACTGCTGCATTTTTGTCTCTTCTCAGCTCTTAACCCACATTCTTTGTAGCAGATCCACATATTCTCTTATTTCCTTAAAGTGCAAAAAATAAGATTGTAGAATTGTATTGCTTTTCTCTCGTTGCTCTTTTGCAGTCATGCAGTAATTTCATCTGAGGCTTGCAGGTTTCTGAAAAGCACTGTGAAACTGTGGCGTTTCAGCCAACAACAGCCTGACACCACTACCAGCACCTCAGTAAGCCTTTGAATCAAGCCTGTCACCGGTTAGCACTGCTTGTAAGTGTGAACACCATCAGCAACAACAACAACACACAGAAGTCTTAGCGCAATAAATAAATAATTAACGGTTCCCAAATACAGTTTTAACTGAAGAGCGCTGGTACAACACATAACTAAATATATATGCTACCACTATCTGTTTTGAAGCTGTTCAGGAAATAGCAATCTATTCTTTTCTACTGCATAACTTTTCTATAATATTAAGGTGTTAATGCTTCTCTGCCTAATATAGAAGGTGTTAATGCTCACAGATAATAAGAACTGTGGGCTGGAAGATAACGTTGTCATAGACTGCTTGTTCTCATGGTAGCACTGAAGCATTTGAATGACCTCACCTGTAAGCTTCCTGAATGCTGTACACCGTTTTGTAAATCAGACTCTTGGTTTTCCAGACATAAGAAAGCATTCTGGAAAAAATAAGTTCTATAGCTGAAGTCGTTATTTTATTGTTGACTTAAAGTCCAGCCACTGTTTTGCCTAGAAACACAAATGTGCTGGTTCTATTTTGTATTTGAAGTTCGGGTCATTGATACTCACAAGAAGGGGGAAAATGCTATAAATCCACATAATATGGAAGAAGAAATATAATTTTGTAAGAGGAACTTTTGGAGGTTAAAATATCTGTAAAAGCCATCACACTCAAAGCATGATCAAGCACATTTTGAAGGTATAAATCCAGGTAATCTATGTGTACCAGATAGCTGGAAGCATCAGGTGAAAAGGATGAGACTTCTTTTAAGGAATTTGGCAGATGTATGCCAGATAGCTAAGGAAAAACAAGTTTATAAATTTTATCCTCCTTGTTGTGATTGGTGCTTAGTCAAAATTGGCAGTAGCTAAATACAGCAAGTATTGGTGAAAGTATTCAGGCTCAACAGCTAACACAATATTACACCAAGGAAGACAAGGAAGAAGTCAAACAGGCAGACATCCACTCACACACACATCAATCTCAATCTCTTTGATGACTCAGCCAGTACTTAGCACTTCATCTACGATAAGCAGCGTATAATCTTGTTGCACAATAGTGTAGCCTGTTATTTCTATAAGTCTTCCCCTCTCAGAAGTTTTACACAACCATGAAGCAGTGTTGTGGAAAGCATGCTGGCAGCAACACAAAGATCTCACTGATGTGAAAGCCAAAGCCTTTTTTATAAGCTGGGTGGTCAGGCTGCCAAGTAATGCTGTTTGTTAATGCTCTGCATTACTAAACACTGTTCCTCTATGTGTGATGGTTAAAGCTAATACTGTGTTTGACAGAGTAAGATGCAATATAATAGGTAATATCTGAATGAAGCAATCTGTATTTTTTTTAGCTATACTCTGCTAGTCTGAGAAGGGATTCCACTAAAACATAATTCCCAGTTTTCATTCTGTAATTCTAGAGATAGAGAGCAAGCAAAACTCTTTGCTCCTATCAAATCAAATCAATTTTCAAGTCAGGTGGGGTCCAGATCTTTCCCTGCAAAGCCACCAGTTGGAATCATAGATTGGTGATGGCATATTGCTCTTAGTTTAAGTTTCCCACACCTCAGAGGATGCAGTAACCTTGTGAGGCTATAAAAGATCAACCACTTCCCAGATAATGCAACAGATTTTGCAGGAAACCAACAAGGGGGAAGAAGAGGACAGAAAGCAGGGAAAGGCTGTGCAATCTTTATAACACAAGGAGGTTTCTTCACCTCCGTTCACCCATCCTTTAACATCCCCATTTGGGCTGCAGGAGTTGCACTGGCTTTCCCCACTCATCGCCACAGGCGCAGTGCCCTGCCAGGCAGACACCGGGGTACAGGGAGCACGATGCAGAGCTCTCTGCTGCTGCCCTTTGGGCTCCTGCCCAGCTCATGTGTGCACCCAGGGCTGGCAGCAGCACCGCAGGGTGAGCCCCAGCAGGATGGATGCCAGTCCCTATGGCTGTACCCATCCCTCACCCCCTTATCCTAACTCCAGAGCTGGATTAGCACCAAACTTTT
>NC_048899.1:9696406-9696913 GCF_011077185.1 Oxyura jamaicensis | reverse complement strand
CTCACCCCCTTATCCTAACTCCAGAGCTGGATTAGCACCAAACTTTTGCCCCCAAACTATGTGGAATATGACACACAGACTGATCAACCAAAGCATTTCAAAACAAAATTTCTATACTCAACCTGTTATGTAAGAGCTAGCATCAGAAAATCAGGCAGAAGATGTAAGCTGTAGACCTTTATGCTGTGTTCAAAAGGATTTTCCAAAGTTTCATTTTCACAAAAGGACTGTTGCCAAAAGTTTGGAAACAGACCAAGAAATTAAGTTTTTCAAGCTCAGGTTAAGTACTACTTTAGGAAACAAGAACCAGGAAAGGAAGATTTTAAGGTAACATTTATAAATCTACAGTGCAGCCAAGTGGACATATTTAGAAAGCACTTATCCATTAATCAGATTGCCACAATAGCAGTGTTTGTGCAAGAGAAGCTGCTGTGCTCCAGTTGCAGACAGGAAAAAAATAAAAATAAAATAAAATAAAATAAAATAAAATAAAATAAAATAAAATAA
>NC_048899.1:9687813-9696396 GCF_011077185.1 Oxyura jamaicensis | reverse complement strand
AATAAAATAAAATAAAATAAAATAAAATAAAATAAAATAAAATAAAAAGCCATTTGGCAACAACCTGTTTTTAAAGTTTCAGTTTCACAGGAAAGAAAACTGAAAACCCAGGCATTGCTCTTCTCCTTGTAAGAAGAGTTCATTGATGCAAACTGAGAGTTAGACAAGATGTTTCTCTTCAGTAAATACTCATGAACGCTGAGTGCAGATGCCCAAACACTACCTTCCCTTCAGGCAACTCTTGAAGGGATCATGCTGTTCCCCCTGCAGGTTCTGTGGAGGAGTGGCTGACTTCCGATGTTACCCGTGAGCACAGTGTAGAGCTGCCTGGCAAAACTGTTAAAATTATTTTTTTGATTTTTCATGAAGACTGTTGTGGTTTACAGTGACTCCAATTTCAGGCATCCATTTTTGATAGTTTAAATGAGAGAAAGAACAGGTGTATAACCAGTGTTATGGCAAAGAAGGTTTTCCTCCCAACTTTCATGAGTATACAGCTTTACTTTCACCTTCAAATAAGTACCATCATCAGGGAGAAAGTCTAGGTTTCCTGAACCCCCTGCTAAAGCTGTCGATGCAAGCCCTACATTTTTGTATGTAAAGGAACCAAGTATTGCTATATATCATTGTGCAATTAAGTAACAGACGTGATTTATATTTGTGTTTAAAATATAATGATATATTTAACTGTTTCCTTAACAACTCCCTTGAGTGTGTGGCCCACCCTTGCAGTAAAATAAAATAACAACAGTAATGTCCAGGAGAGAAAATAAATAAAAAAAATGCCAGAGAGACAGCAAGAAAACAAAACAGCATATGGGCAGACATGTCACCTGAAATGAAAGAGGGTCAGATATGTCACCTGAAGCGGAAAGGTCCAATGTATTTTACTTCCTATAGTATGCTTAAACAACTGCTGGGCAGCACATTAGGCAAGTGGGACATAAGTAGGCACACTAGCTTATTTATTTACCTTCTGTTATCAGTTCATTAAGCAAATCAGCAATGCTAATATATTTGTTGAAGCTTGGTATTTCTCTAAAGAACTGCTAATTACAACACAAGGTTATTATTAAGTCTCTGCAGTGCTCTAAGAAACTTAACAAAGTCACACAAGCCATGGATCAACAAAAACACATTTTCATCTTAAAGACAGATACTCTTACAGACTGCTAAATGGTCTCCATGCATCTCTCCCCAGAACACCAAGGACACTTACAGAGTTAGCATTCAAAAATGTTTAGTACCTTCTTCACACAAAACAAAACCAAAAAATGAAGTTCCATAACAGTAAAGCAAACTCTGGTTCAACTTTATGCTGTTTTTATATGTTTATATGTTTCTTATAATTAAACTTAAGTATATGGACTGCAAAACACTTTGTTTCCTGTCCCTCCCCACTGCCCCTCGAGTGGTGACTACACTCTCTTTCCCTTTTGCCTTCAGAACCAGACAAGCATCACACTTCACAGTACTCACCGCCCACCCCTCAGGTCCCCGACCACTGATGTAAGACCAGAACTTGACATTTACTTGTGTGCTAGGTGAGGACCTCCCAGGAGCTACAGTTAGTTACCAGCTGGAGTAATGCTCCCTGTTACACCTGTTTTTACCTTTCTGGAGTTTGTCCAGGAAAAGTCTGGCTTCATCACTGGAAAGATTAAACTGAATTTTCTTCTTGACCAGGAGAGGCTGGTGCCTTCCTGCCAACAAAGCTCTGCTGACTTCCACCAGGTGGAAGTGTGCCATCTCATGTGAAGAAGCTTTTTCTTGACAACACGGCTATGAAGACACCTTCATTTCTGTCCCTGCTCTGGCGCATCAAGACTAGACCAATTATCACAGGGGTCAATAACCAGGATAGGGCAATGCTCCCCACTGTGTTTTTCTTTCCTGAGTCAAGCTGGCTGATAACATGGCATACAACTCTTAGGGAGAGAGATTATAACATCCAAATACCCTCTCCTGCAGCAAGCTGCAAACTTCACAGCCACAGCACCGCTGGGTTTCCATGCAATTCACACACATACACACACACACAGCTGAAAGAGCCATGACAGAGAAACTGTGCTGTAGAGACAGGGCCTGAGACCACTTTTCTTCTTGTTACTGAAATGTTTTCTGTCTTTGCCTAGGCATTTACATGGTCAGATATATAGAACGGTGTATAATATAATGTAAGAGTTGAGAAACTAGATCTAGGTCTGGATTTGCAGTCTCTGGATGCTAAGAGTCCCATTGTTTTAAACCATGCAAGCCCACCACCAGCTCCATCACAGTTTACTGTTTCATGCAAAGCCACTTCTAACATCGATGAGCCAGCTGTCTAAGCAGGCAGTGGTGGCAGTGGTATGAATCAGGTCCAGTGGGAATCTTGCACAGTGGGTGATAGCATATGCCTCCTTTTCAAAAATCCTTTCACATTGGTCATGAAAACCATAGACACAAAAAGACAGCCTATAATTTCCACACAAGCCGCCCAGCAGAAGGCCATTTTGTTTTCTGAGAAAAAAATAAAAAAGAAAAAAATAAAAAGAAAAAAAATTGTCTCCCTCTGAGTCCTTTCAATAACAAACCATACAAAATCATATAGATTTGGGCAGCATGCCCTCATGGACAAGAATAGACTTAGTCTACATGCTAAGTGAGTGCTGTACCCACCCTGAACTTACTTGTAGAGTAGTTCTTCTTAAGAAAGAAAATTCACATTCACCAACTCCCAAGGAAACACCTCTAAATGAAATGCCAGCCATCTGTTGTTTGCAGTACAATTATTGTAGTTATTCAGACAGGTCTGATCTACAGAGCTAGTTAAAATATGATAGAAAATCCAGCTCTGGAAGCTGCCAGGTAAACAAGACTTCAGGTATTTCAGTGTTCAATTCCGTAAGAAAAGGCAAGTATGCCACAGATACAAAAACATAATTCACAGCTCCTGTACTGCAGAAGGGACAATCAAAAGCATCAAATCTCTCAGGGAAGAAGCATTTCCTCTTCAGTCTTTCCCAGATGCTTGAACGGCCACATGAATGTATAAATGTATGAATATAGACATATTCTGTGACATCTGTTTGTTCAAAGCATACAAAGTCTCACTGCATAGATTTCCAGGCACAACAGGCCACCCAAAATGCTGTGCCTTACACCAAATACTACCTACCTTCTATACACAGTCTGTGATTTTCAGATGTGCTGAAAAGCTAAAGCAACTGGATATATTTGCTGTAGCTATACAGAATTCCTAAGGAAAACCTGCATATAACAGTGTGGTCTTGGACTTGGCAATGTTTTCACTCGCAGCCCCAGCCCTGATGATGAGTTCCTTATGCTCTGTACTGCTCCCTGCATACATCCTTGTGCAGCATCAGCCACCATCTGCTCCGTCACATATGGTGCATACAGTATTTTGGGACACATCTGTTAGTTAGAAGCCAGGGTTTACATTTTATCATTGTAGCTATTCTGTGCACCACCTTCCTGTGTGGACACAGTTTGCGGAATGCCTCCATTCTGCTTAAATTAAACCACTCCCACAACAGGTTACTCTAGCAGCCCCAAAACTTTACTTTTATTTTCACAACCTTAGTGTATTCCTTGCTACCTGCCTTGTCCAGACAAGACATTAGATAAGTGCACCCCTTCACTTTCTTAGTCAACATGTAAATCAACTGTAACAGCCTTTGTAAAAGCAAAAAATTACCCTTCCAAATATCTTTCTTTTTCTAATTGGAGCGACCAAATTGCATTCACACAGAATGAATACCTGTTGCCTCAAAAAATCAAGTATTTTCCATTCCCAGTCTTTGAAAGTTAAAAGAGAGCTCAGACAGAAAGCAAGTGAGCCAACCAAAGCATTCCCCTTTTTCTCTTCTCCTACTTACCAGATGTTAATTGGTTGGTCTGTCAATCAATAAGCACTGGGAATACAGAAATAAATGTTAAACCTCCATCAAGGAAAGTATCATGCTTACCACTTAAGTGTACAGACTTGTACTACAGGATAAATGCCCCATCAGATGCATTAGCATGGAACAGTGGAGACATCCTGTGGCCACTTATTTTATTTACACTTGAATGTTCACATTATTAATATTTTCAATCGATTTGTTCAACTAGTTTTGCAAATTAGATGCAAAGTCACTTAATAATGTAAGAAGGCCTGAAGACAATAGAGTTTTCTTAGCTAACTTCCCATCTACCACACCATGTAATCCCTTATTGGAAATTGCTGTGCTCTACCTCAGTGTTCAATACTTTCCATTCTCTCTCTCATTCTGTGTTATACAATTTCCGATTAAAAAAATAATAAAATAAAATAAAATAAAAAAATAAATTTAGGGAGCTTGAGCTAGTCTAGGTGGCAACACTAACCCCTGACAGCCATGCATACATGTCAAAAGCAACATTGTAATTTCATTTATTTAGATTTATAGCAGTGTTCATAAAAGGCATGTAATTCTCAGATCTAGGCATTCTGCCAACAGGAAAACACTATCCAATGAAGTACATGTGTAAAGCACCTGCCAATAGTGTAAGCTAAGCAACCACAAGAAAATGAAAGGCAGAAACACTTGCGAATCCGAACATAGCTCCTTTCATCCCTTTTCCTCCAAAGGAGAACAATTTTAGGATAGATGTGTGTGCAGAACATGAGGTTCAGAGTTTTTCAAGGACAACTCACTGCCACAAACTCCCTCTGTTTTCATACTTCCAGCATGAGGAAAACCGTCCCCCAGCCAGTTCATGGGACAGCTGTGGCTCTGTAAGTCCAGTTCATCTTCACTTACTGCTGACCATGTTGACTTGGCCACTTTTTAAAACAAAAAGCAAATTAATTTCAAGGACAGTTTTTTTGTTTGCTTGTTTTGTGGTAGTAGGTACATATTTCTCACTACAGGAAAGAGGAAAGTTTTCTTTTAGATTTATGTCTTCAAGCAATTCACCGGCTCTCCCTAAATGGCCTACAAAGGCTGGGCATAGCCACTGTCAAATCCCAGAGCATGTGCCCAAGTGGTGCCACGAAGAGCTCTAAAGTCTGCACTGACCACAATTTGGGTCCATTTAGTGTGTTATTCCAAACAGAAGTGCCTTAATCTAGTATTCGTCTCAGGTGTGTTGCAGCTGTATAATCCACTCAGGAGGCATGGTTTTAAGCATATCTTTCTTAAAAAACAACTAATATTCTGTTCTTCCAAGCAAGATGTTCATGTTTTCCAGCAGGGTCAGACCTTGCTATTTGCCTGTCAGAGGACGCATCAGTTCAAGAAACAGGCTGCAGCAGAAACTGCACTCTGCGCCTCAAATACTCCACTGGCACTACAAATTCATCCAAGAATTCATCCAAGCCCATCGAGGAGATACAGTATTTGTCAGCTCCAAACAGCATTGTCCACTAAATTGAACCTTAAAATAATCACACAAAGTAAAACCAAAGCAGTACAGGTTATTTTCCATGTTGAACAGCCTTGCTTAAACTGTGCTTAGACTGTAGAGGTAAAGTTTGTGCAGATGTTACAATGAAGGCAAAAAAATCTTTGCTACCTGTGACAAATGGAGCTCATCACGACACAAATGATCAACTCAGACTAGATCTGTTCCCACAAAACACAACTCTCTTCTTCTCTCGCATTTGTCATCTCCAGCAAAATTAGAAATGACTTAATGATTCATCCTGAGTGTTTTTCCTGCATGATCTTACTAAAGATTTTTGCCATCTAAATATTCACACATAAAGCATTTTAAACAAAGATTTACCTATGGATAAACCTGAATTTGTTCAAATGCTCTAGAAGGTGGGCTCAGATCTGTCTGCTCCAATGTGTATACATGTCTGCAGACATGGTTGCAAAGCCTGCGGCTGATTAATGTTGCTGTATAACACTATAAAAAATATTTCCTAGCTGTTCTACCAACTCCCTGCCTGTAGAAAAAAAGCATATAGCTGTTGTCAGTTCTGCTATTTTGGTACGGTCGGCTATGAAAAAAATATATATATATATATCTGGAAACACAAGAGGTGATCAGAGCAGCCAGAAAGGCCTCACTTCAGCACTGGGTGGGACTTCACAGCCTTAAGAGGCAAGAGTGACTACCCAGGCATGCTCTGCTTTATTCCCCAAACTCATGTGCCATGTGTGATGGGCTGATGCTTTAACACCCTCTTGTTCTGCACACAGACCTCCCATTCCCCCCCCATCTATAACAATAAGTGTACCCCCGAATATGCTGGTATTAGACGCTCACCCCAATGCATCAGGCAGTGTGCTTCCTCAAGATAGTACAAAGAAAGAAGGGAAGAACACCTGTGCTAAATAACAGTGGAGTAATCCACTATTAAAAATCCTGGATTGTGCTCCAGTCTGCAAAGGCTTCTGCTGAAGAAAGGTGCTGAGCTGCCAGCAAATCTTCACTGAGAAAGAGAAGCTGAGGCCAAGACAGTTTAATAAACAACTCTGAAAGGATTTTACAGAGCCCATGTCTCCTATCACGCTTGTATAAGCTGTTTACATCAAGGAGCTAAGAACTGAAACCTTGGGGAGCCAAGCAAGGGGGCATATTCTTCCCAGAAGAGTTTGTGATTTCTGGAATGAAGTAATCTGATGCCCAGATGGATGAGACAATAAACAGTTTTTGGAGAGGCAAATGATAACGCTGGATTCTGAAACTAAGCACAGCAGGTAGCAAGCTTCCGGATGAGTGTTGAAAAGACTCATGCAATTTCCTAAAAGCTGATACACTTAATCCCTCAGACATGGAAGATTTAACTGTTACCATTATTAATACCAGATCCATTGTACCGTAGGTACAGTGCTAGCATAAACCTTCCCCACATCTTCATGTGGCACGAGATTTAAATGACCCTTCTATTATGAAGACCAACGCTCAGGACCATGCCAGGCACTGTATAACTATGAATCCACTGGAAAGCATTTCACAAAGCCATGAAAAGAAACTTGTACTTGTTAATGTACCACTACAGCACAGACTACTGTCTAATTAATTTTATTTTAACATTGTCAGAACAAATAGCAGGCCCTTTTCCCAAGATTCATCAGATTCCCACTGAAATAAGTGAAGTAAATTGTTCAGGGAGGTGTGGATTATAATGGATAAAATAATAAACACAACAACAGTGGATTAAAAACAAATCTCTTTCTTAATGCTGAGTGCGGTTCCCTTCAAGTCAAACTTGAGATAGAACATCATGGGACAACTTGCTCTGCTGATCCCTAAGTTTAATCTACTCCATATATAAAGACTGAGGACACCAGACTTTGTGTTCACATTTCTCTCAGGTGAGGTCTGTTTTAGGAGGAGAAACACAATAATAATAATAATAAATAATAATAATAATAAACATACCAGGCAGGAGTTGCTGTAGACTTTTCTATGAGTCATATACAGTTGCCCTGATAATAATAATAATAGTAATAATAATGAATACGTACTGATCAGCTGGTGGGAGGGATGATGATTTTGAAGAGTGCTGGTATGGTACTTTCTTGAGCCTGTACACGGTGTGTTCGGTATATTGGATAAAGAATGCCCACAGTCCTAGCAGCATGTGGATGCTTCTGAAACAGAAGTGAAACAAAGTGAAGCATCAACAAAGCCCGCTCCCCTGTTCTGCAGCCCCTGGCAATGAGAGCTGCACATTCACGTAAATAAACCCCACAACCCAGGCTTTGAACGCTGACCTCTGCAACGGAGGGCGAGCGCCCTTCTCCCGTGGGCAACCGAACGGCCAGCCCCCAGAAGAGACGCAGCTCGGCTCATCCGCGCGCTGCTTCTCACGGGACATCAATAACACCGCACGATCTGTTACTCCGGCACCGAGGCGGGCTGCCGGGTACGGCACAGCAGGCACACAGCACGCAGCTTCTCGCTCTCCTTCGGGTTTTACCGCCCGCCCTGGGCCCTCTCTAGCTACCCACAGCACCGCACCCACAGGTCCTGACGCGGGGACCGGCGGGGTACAAGCGGCGCGGGGATCTCCACACGCCAACAGAAACCCACGTAGCCGTGGGCCACCCGCTCCCTTTTCCCCCCCCTCACTCCCGACCAACGCCGAGGGGGCTGCTCGCTGTGAGCACCCAGCGCTGTTCATAATTGCTTCAAAACCAAAGATTTTGCGTGTTTTTTTTTTTATTATTTTTTTTTCCTGTTTGTTTTCCCAGATGCACCCAGACGCACACCCGCAGCCGCTTCCCGCCGCCCCGGCCCGGCCCGGCTCACCTCAGCCCCCGCCGCCTCAGAAGCGCCCCAGGGGAGCCGCCCGGCACCGCCGCCGCCACCGGCACCTCAGCGTGAGGCGCTGTGAGGGACCGGCACGGGCGCGAGCGGGACCGTTGAGGGGCCACGCGCCGGGCGCCAGGGGCGCGAACACGAGGGGGGCACGCGGGAGGCAGGAGGAGGGCACGCGGGGGGCGCCTGCCCCGTGCAGAGGCAGCGCGGCCCCGGCGCCCCCGCCCCGCTGCGTGCCCCTTCCCGCAGGGGGGCGCCACCCGCGGCCGGGGGCTGCCGAGCGCTCCCCCGGCGCTGCCCGGGTGTTGCTGCGGCCCGGCCCGCGCCGCTCCCCCCGCC
>NC_048899.1:9678207-9682813 GCF_011077185.1 Oxyura jamaicensis | reverse complement strand
GTGCCGCTGGGCTCCGCCGGCGGCCGCGCCGCGCCCGGGCGTGCTCGGAGCGACCGAGGCCGGAGCGGTGTGAGCGGGAGCGCCGCGGCCGAGCCCCCGCTCCGGGATCCCGGGAGGCGGGGGGCGGGAGGGCCGGCGCGGGGGGGGACTGAACTTTTTCCGTGGCGTGCGAGTTGCGCCGGTGGCAGGAGCGGGGCAGGAGAAAGGCGGCGGGGCGAGCGCGGAGCGCGGAGCGCGGCGGTGGGGTCGCGTGGGGTTGTTTTTTTTTTTTTTTTTTTTTTTTTTTTTTCCCCTCTGTCAGGCGAAGGGAGCGAGCATCGAATGCAAACGGGTTTGGACTCTGATATTTGATTTTTTTCTAGTTTCAGGGGCTGCTCTGTGCTCTGCAATTAGATTGACACATGTACAACATCCCCAGCCATTCAAGGGGGTTCGCAGGGACACTCCAAAGGGATTTTTTCTTTCTTTCTTTCTTTTTGGGTGGAAGATATTAAAGAGGTATCTGTTGTTTGGCAATTTTGCTAAGTCTGTCTTCATTACTTCAACATTGTGCATTTGCTAATTTGGAAGCCCCTTCCTATTGACAGCTCTGCTCCATACACCTGCAAGCAATTTGCAGAGCTCCAATATAGGAGAATTGCAGAGATGGCAGCTCGCACCTATTTTATTTTTTTTTCTTCGCTTTTCTCAATGCACAGCAAATTTGGCTTTCAGTGCGTTATCTCTTTTGTTAATGCAAAAAGATTCCCTGGGCGAAAAAATTGCTCATAATTACCAGAGAGATGGGGAAACTGCATTAGAATAAATAAACCTGAAATTACTGTAATTATGTTGTGTTTGATGGGCTCGGCTTGTAATCAAGAAGAGAATACAGTGAAATGATGCTGACCCTCTTGGGTTTGCAGCTGTACGCGCACTTTGGGGTCTTTTTTTGCAGAAAAGAGTCATTTTGATCATCATTAAGCTGTGTGTAACCTATTTCAGAAGTGTTTGAAAATGAGGGGCACTTTTTTTTCCCAACAAGGGAAAAAATATATCCCAAAATTACATTTTGCCATTTACAGACTCATCCATAAGGTTGTGTTTGCGGGGTGACAATTGTTAAAGGTATAATATTCGAAATCAGGACTTAATCATTGTAATGAGGTATTGTTTCAATATAAGCACCTTTGGATTATTCATAGTTTAATTAATATCCTCATTATGAAAATCTTCGAATCAGATATTTGATGAACTACTTGTCAGCAACAAGGCAGAATTAATTAGGCCTGTATTGAGATTAACATTTTCAAATGTACAATTATAATAGACTCTAACTCAAGACCGCCTCGCCGAGAGAAAACTAATAATTTCTCTATTTGAACTGTTAGCAAGACGTTATTGAATTACTAGGAGCTAACATATCTTAAAGTGCTCCCCTCTGCTCCACCGCCCCGCTGCTGTCCGGCCAGGGGCGGTTGGGCTCGGGACCTGCGCGTGTCCGCGGCCACTGAGCACCCGCGGGGCCGCCGCGCTCCTGCTCCCGCGGCGCTCGGGCGCGGAGCCGAGCCTTTAGCCTCGGTTGAGCTCTGCTCTCCCGACGGCCGCCGGGCAGCTTCGGGGCTGGGAGAGCCCGGGAGCAACCGGGACGGCTCCGCCGCCGCGCCGCGGGCGGCCCGGAGCGGCCGGACCGGCCGTCGGGGCCGCCCCGACGGGGGGCGGCGGGGGCACGGCGGCTCCTCCAGCCCTCCTCCGACGGCTGTGGGGCGCGACCCCCGCCCTGCGACCCCCCCTCGCCCCCCTCGTCCCCCGCGGAGCGATTTGCGCGCGGCGCGGAGCGGCCGGGGCTGCCCGGGGCCGGGCACGGAGCCCGGCTTCGCTGCGAGACAGGGAGCAGGCGCGTCTCTTTTTCCAAACCATAATTTTACTGTCTCAAAGAAACTTTATAACTTATGTACAAAGATTTGTTGTGTGTTTTTTTTTTTCCTTCCCCAGATACAAAGCAATAAGTTAACATTCTCAATATAAAACTAAACTTTGACATATAGAACACTAAACACAGCTGAGCTCAGTTTATCACATCTTCCGAGTTTCACAAGTAAAATGTCAAGATCTCAGTACACAAAGCATCATGTTTTACAGCCACACGAAACAGAACGGAAATAATCATTAAAAAAAAAAAAATAACAAAACAAAAGGCTAAATTTGTGCAACATGTTTACAGAACAATAATAATAATAATAATAAAGAATAAAATATGTACAGCGAGTAGCTCCTGCACGTCGGTTTGGGCATCTCCGCTGCGGCCGCCTTTCCGCGGGGAAGCCTCGGCGGGACTGTGCGGGGCCGTGCGGGGCCGCGGGTCCCCTCTGCCGCCCTCGGGGCTCCCCTTGCGCCCCCGGTGCCTCGCTACGCCTCCGCAAGGCGGCCGGCAGCTGCCGCCGTCCCCCTTCAGTCTCAAACAATGTGCATCTCTTCCCTTTGTCAGAGGGGTGAAAAACGCAAAGCATTCGGACCAAAGCTCTCCACGCACCAGCGAAGTAGAAAAGTTATTTGTAAAAGTTAAAAACCGGATCCTTCTTTTGGGGGGATTTTCGTTTGTTTGTTCGTTTGTTTTTTCCCCCGGAGGGGCAGGTTACGGGGCCGGGGGATTTGGGTCGAAGTAAACCGTGCGTCCGAACCGTGCGC
Organism: Oxyura jamaicensis; assembly: GCF_011077185.1. Taxonomy (NCBI): domain Eukaryota; kingdom Metazoa; phylum Chordata; class Aves; order Anseriformes; family Anatidae; genus Oxyura; species Oxyura jamaicensis. The sequence continues at coordinate 9,680,146 of NC_048899.1, read as the reverse complement.
TCAGCAAACCGGGTCGTCCGTTTGTCTCTAGCACTCTCATAGTGGTAATTTAAGTCAATAAATAAAATCCCTTTCTTCCCCTTTTAACAACAACAAAAAAATATACAGATGAATAGTGAGAGTTACAGAAAACGTAGAGGAAAAAAAGCTCTGAAATTGTACAGCTCGCTCCCCCCCTGCGACCGCAGAGCCCATCAGATCGGGGTGGCAAATAGCTGACCTACATTTCAACAGACACAGACAGACAGACAGGACAGAGGAGAGGGCTCCCCCCCCCCCCCCCAAACATATTTTTCTGATTGTCCCACAAAGCCGAGGCCGGCGCTCGCTCTGCTCCCAGGCTGTTGTGCGGTGCTCGTGGCCGCTCCGTCAGCTGTCAGTGGTGGGAACCGGCCCGCATCACATCTGTGCCCTCCTGCACCGAGCTACAGCGCAGCGTGCTAACGGCTCTATGGGCAGAGACCTCCTGTTTGTTTGTTTGCTTTTTTTTTTTTTTTTTTTTTTTTTTTTTTTTTTTTTCCTCTCTCTCTCTCTTTCTCTTTCCCCCTCTTTTTAATTTTTTTTTTTGTTCCTTTTACTTAATTTCATTTTTTTCCGTGATGATTTTAATTCTTTTCGGGACCGATAGTGCTTGCGGTAGGGGATGGACGGGTGTACGATCACATCAGCTGAGGCTGCTGCATAGCTTCTTGGTGGGCCGAAGGGTACCACGACGTGTAGCTGGGGATGTAGGTGCCCGGGGTCCCCGACGAGGCCTTACCGGAGGCGGATGTGGTGTTCCACACCGGGGGCACCGGGGGCGAGCTGCCCGAGAGAGCCCTGCCGTTGGTCAGGGCGCTGCTCTCCAGGGCGGCCCCTCCCTGCTTCATCAGCTTCTTGAATTTGGAGCGCTTGTTCTGGAACCAGATCTTCACCTGCAACGGGAGCGGGGTACGGCTCAGCACGGCTCGCCACGGCTTGGCGCCCCCCGGCACGGCCCCAAGCGGGCCCCCTACAGCCCCCCCCCCCGCCGCCCACCCGCCCCGACGGGGCCCCCAAAGGTCCCCTCGCCTCGCCCCCCCACCCCGGGCCCGCAGCTCCCCCGCTCCTCTTCCCCCGCGGCCCCGTGTCCCGGCCGGGTCCCCGGGCTGTTTCGTGCCGCCGGACCGCCGGGACGTGCCCCCTACCCCCCGACCCCCCCGAGCCTCCCAGGCCGGGCCGTGCCCTACGGACGGGGCGGGCGGCGCCGGGCCCCGCTGCCCGCGGCTGCGGCCCGGTTCCGGGAATCGTCTCCCGGGAGGAGAGGGGAAGGGGGAATCCGGGAGCGAGGCGGCCAGGGCCGTACCTGGGTCTGGGTGAGTCCCAGAGAGGCCGCGAGCTCGGCTCTTTCGGGGAGAGCCAGGTACTGAGTTTGCTGGAACCTCCTGTTCAGAGCCTGCAGCTGCAAACTGGAATAAATAGTCCTGGGTTTGCGGATTTTTTTCCCTTTCCCATTAAAGCGAACTTCCCCTCCTTCTACCACAGTGCTTTTCTCCGATTCGGCCCCTACAACCACAAACGATGCACAATAAATAATAATGATAGCGGCAATAGTAATAATAGCAGTAAAAGCAACAGCGACAGCAATAGTAACAATAACAGCAGCGACATCGACAACAACAATCATGAGAAGGAAGAAAAGTGCGGCTCGAGTAACGCTAACAAAGGCTCCGGGCGATTATGGCAGCCCAGGCTTCTTCCCAGAGAAAGTTTGCTATTTTTACAGGCTGCAGTTTAGGTTTAATTACCCTTAATTGCATACATTGTTTATAGCGCTACGCAATAAATAATTACGAAGACTAATACGTGCACATCTGGGTTGATTTCTTTTCCAGCCGGGCATTGTGTGATCTGTGTTCTGCTCCCCTGTGATCCTCAGCCTCTCCTGACTAACATTTTGTAATTTAATTTTATTGGGGGG